>NC_061783.1:23952527-23986422 GCF_022458985.1 Mugil cephalus | reverse complement strand
GAACCCCACAGAGTAGATACTGAGCTAGATAGTTACCTGTTGGCGGCCCCACTCCTAAATGAATGTAGAGGAAACACTGAGTAGGTTTATTTCAGTCACACCGGTTTATTAATTTTTGGCTAAAAAAGTTACTGAAATCGATTTCAAGTCACTGAATCGTTTCGTATCGTATCGTTTAAAATGAACTAAAATCATCCTTGAATCATATCGGCAACCACGAATCGTGAATCGAATCGTTGTTAAAGTGAATCGTTACACCCCTAATGATAAGGTGTAAAAATATGGATGGAGCATTATCATGAATAACATGATACAGGGTTCGGTATGAATGGCGTCCTGTAGCTTTCACTGTGGGAGTGGAGCTGGATCAGTCTGTTGTAGTAATGACTGTAATTTTTACATGGTTCTATCTAAGGTATGTGTACTACTGGTTTTCACAGGCATCAGTAACTGAATAGTTTGAAATAAAGGAGGCATCACCTCAGCCAACGATAACAGGGAAACACATTTCTATTAGAATTGACATGGCCATCAACACATGCCATGCAACAACAGGTTTAACTGCAGCTTTGAAATATTTCTAGTGGTTTCTGTTCTGAGTTCTTATCCTGAACGTGAATTTGTTGAACAAAATGAAGGTAGACTGGACAGAGTCGTCCTTCGCAACCGCTAGAAATCACTTTCTATGATCAAAGAAGGGAAACTAAAAGAATGAACAATGAAAATTCAAATATTAATAGAAGATATGTCAGAACTTAAGGTGTAAGATTATCAGATTATTGAATCGTGTGAGCCACATTAAACACATGAGCTTTGTAGCCTTGTCAAATAAATACCCTCCCATTATTTTCTGTGTGATTCTCAGAGAAACATTCCCTCACGTACATCTCACACGGCCCTCTCCAAACCTGTGGGACTCGAGGGCATCCACGAGTTCACAGCCATGGGTCTGCTGGACGGCAAGATGATCGACTACTACGACAGTGAGCATCAGACCAAAGTTCCCAAACAGCCCTGGATGGAAAAGCGACTTTCTAAAGAGTACTGGGACAAAGGAACACAGTCCCGCCGGAAGCAAGCAGGCAGTGGTTAAAGGGTCAACATCGACATCCTGATGAAACGGATGAGACAGAATATCCACGGTAAGAGTCCACGCTCTGTAAAACTCCTCAATCACATTTCACTCTGACCTTTTAGATCTGAGCTTTTGTTTTGGTTCCAGACGTCCATGTTCTCCAGTGGATGGCCGGGCTGTGAAGGCGATTGGGACAAGATGACGGCTCTCTACAGTTTCCAGCGGGTAATGGACCATGTAACAGAACTACGATGGATACGATTCTTCCTGGCCTTCGATGATATCCACTCAGTCTGGGTCGCCCCGACTGATGCAGCGGTCCCACACAAGAGGAAGTGGGACGATGTCCAGGTCCTGAAAGATACACACCAAAGGCTACTGGAAGAACGAGTGATTTGCGACTGGCTGGGGAAAGTTCTGGAGTTACGGCCATAAATCGACAAGAGAGCCTAGTACGTTAAAGCATGAAATTATTTTACTATTCATGTTTTTTATAGTAGAGATGATGGAAGTAGGTGTTGTAATACCTGATGGAAGTAGGTGTAGTAATACCTGATGGAAGTAGGGATTTAGTACTACCTGATGGAAGTAGGTTTAGTATACCACATGATGGTAGTAGGTTTGTGTAATACCTGATGGAAGTAGGTGTAGTTATACCTGATGATGTAGGTGAGTAATACCTGATGGAAGTCTCTGTTGGTGACTTACTGAAATATTTACTTCAAGGTACAGCTGATGCTAAGACAGTCAGCTCTTTATGGAAATGTAGAGTAGTGTCAGGCCCGGTCATGTTCCATTAATGCTGCGAGAGAAGATAAATGTGTATGCTGTGTTGTTTTATTTCAAGGAATCAACAGTATGTGTTTCTTCTGTTTCCAGCGCCTCCTGAAGTGTTCTTGTTTGCGAGAAACGCCAGTTCGAGACAACATCATTTGATGTGCCCTGGCCACAGGCTATCTACGCAGAAAAGACACTCGGGTCCTCAATATCAGGAGGAACCGGCCGTATTCTACCAGAGAGGACGGTGGTCTAGTGGTGAACTCTCAGGAGTTCGTGCCGATATGAAGACGACCCTTCCAGAGAAGAGACCTCTGTGGAGGATTAAAAATCAGGACAAGTATGATTACACCTGTGAAATAATTCATGCTGCATATGATACGTATGCTGAGAGAGAGAATTCTCTGGGGTAAGAATGTTGGTTTAATCTGGTTGGACTGAAGGGTGAGCTGAGATTGATTGTAATAGAGAACAGGTTATAGAAGTTGTCTTTCACAATAGTTCATCTGAGAATATTTGACACTCTGGTTTTAGTTTTGAAGCTCACATGTTTCTCTCCTTCACTAACCACTGATTTCACTTTGTTTAGTCATTAAATTCAATCTTTGCTGAGACTTTACATCCACATTTCACTAACACACACAAACTGATGGCAATGTTTTCTGTGTTTCAGATCATCATCTTCCTCCTCCTTCTCTTGAAACTGGCCCTGACTGCACTGGTGTCATCATTGGTGCAGTGATAGGAGTCCTGGTCCTGGTTCTAGTTGTGGTTCCGGTGGTTTGGTTCAGAAAACGCATCTGTGGTAAGTTCAGAGTTGTGTATCTTCACTGTGTTCAACAACATCAATGATTGTAGGTCCTGTAATCCAGAGTTGTCTGTAGTGTATTTACACCAAGATTCCACAGAATCTTTTCCTCCAGAAGAACAATGGAGTGAGTCTGTTATCAGAGCTCTGTTATTATTGGACTGTGGACAAGTACAAGTCCTTCAATACAACAACTTCTACCATCAACCATCACTTCATTCTCTCTGTTTATTTACAGGAGGTGCTTCTGAAAAAGACAAAGTCAAGTACAAAGGTACGTCCTCTCTGTCCATTCTGTCCATTCTGTCCTTTCTGTTGTGAATGTTGTGTTGGTGTCTGTGCAGGACTGATTTAAAACATGTGGCTGATGTTATTCTGGATTTTTCTCTCCACCATCAAACTAACAATGTGTTGTCTGGACTCTCCTCCTGATCCAGACACATTTACTAGATCGGTAGCAGCTTAAACATCAGTCCAGTGTCCTTTCCCTCAGAGAAAGTGTTGATGCTGCCTTTTGTACTAATCCAGAGTTATGAGATGATCAGACACTCAGACGTGGACACTGGACAGAGGAGTCACTGAGTCAGTTTAAGAGTCAAGTGGATGTTTCTATCAGCAGATATCCAACACTGAATGTGTTCTGACATTTACTGACAATAAAATACTGAATGCTGACCTGATCCTTCAAGTTAGTCCTGCACAGGCTGCAGCGTTTTACAACCAACTTCACACACTGTTGTAGAAACATGAGACTGGAGGAAATAACTCACTTCAACTTGAACTTTATTTACAGCTAAACCAGCATCAGGTCAGTGTTTTATTTCTCTGTTACTGATTCAGTTGAATGATTTTATCAGTGACATGTTATTAATCCAGTTACAGTCCTGTAAATGTCACCATGTGATGTTAGAACCAGAGTTAGCTTAAAGCTAATTAACACTATTAAAATATTCACATGTAAAAGAAATAGAAGTAATTGGTTGATGAATTGATTTGTCTGCATTTTGGTAGGAAATGTGTTATATAAATGAAGTTGTTTTTGCCGAATTAAATAGAGAATTAAAAATGTGATTGGAAGGAATAAAGCTCTGAATAAAAGATCTAGTTGCTGTTATCAATTCACTACAAACCATGAAATAAATTTGTAAAATAAACATAAAGCTCTAATATTTCCTCTGTGTGTTGGTGGTAACGATGTGAACATTCCTCTCCTGGATGGTAAGTGTGTTCATCAGTAAAGATCAATGAGGATGATGAGAGTTGATCTGATTGTGTCTTGATGTAAAATGGATGAAATGAGAGAATATTTCTGCAGGATTCATGAACATGAATGTGATGCAGTAGTTTTTATTCCATGGTTCAGTTTTAGTCTGTGCAGTGAAACATTCATGTAGAAAGTGACTTCATTCATCTCTAGATGTTTCTTTGTCAGACACACTGACCTGTGTCTTTAGCTTCTGGTGAATCCTCAGTGAAACAAGAGGAGCTGGAGAGACTTTTTGGTTCTAAACTCATTTTATTTTCTTCACAGGTACCAACAGCGTCTTAGGCGTCTCTGAACAGCGACAACAGCTCTGACTCTGGTGTTAAGGGTTCTGCTGGCTCTGGTTCTGGAGCCTCTACTTCTTCTACTGATGCTGCTTCTTCCCCTGTGGCAGAAGACAGTGGCAACGATGAGGCTGAGAATTCCTGAACAGAAATGATCCAGCGAACGTCTGAAGTCTCCAGAAATACTTCATCAGAAACATCAGATCCATCCGTCAATGAGAAGGAGACTGAGACTAAGAGGAATGTAAATTAAACTAAAGCTTTTTGTAGCTTAGAAAACTGTATAAGTATTTTTCAATCTTCAATGTGACATTTAGATGAACTTGTTTGAATCAGGAGCGTTTTTTAGAGCGAGCTGGAAGAAATGAAACTAATCCCGGGGTTTAGACTTTAAAGAGTCGAGATTAAACTAGAAAGATTTCTTCATGGTGAACATTTAAAACCTGGTTTATGTTAGATTAGTGATGTGTTTCATGTAGAAGAGTCAGGGAGAAACTTTCAAATGAATTTAAAATCAGAAAAGAAAACAGAATTAAAACAAGAAGAAGATTAACAGAAAGTTTAAAGTAGAACTTTATTGGTGCCTTAATCTGGATTATTGAACAGTTTGAACCACGTTTTACAAACAGTCTGAAGTCGATACACTGGCATCATAATTTTATATTAATCTGATGTATTGTGACCAGACACATCAGGAATGATTGGATGTAAATAGTTGTTACTCTCTAGATTTAAACTCCTTAGCTGTATAAGTGTGACCTGGTACCAGCAACAGAACTTTGCTGTAAACAGATTATTATTTTATTATTTTATTAGTAAATCTCTTCTTCATGTTTTAAAGCTAATAATCATTAAATATGCACCTGTCTTCAGTGAATTCAGTTTGTAGATGGGATGTTAAGCTCTTTTATTTTTAAATGTACTCTGTGTATTATCTCTGTTTTTACATTTTTATCATGAATAATCATTTCCCGCTGAGGAGCACTTTGGTTTTACTTGCTTTAAGTTCTGAGCACGATGTTTTTGGATGGTTTCAGTTCATTGTTTTCCAGCAGATTATTATTAAAGGTTATTTTAATCGGACAAGAACTGATTTTACTGTTTATTCTCTTTTTGTGAATGGCTTTCAGAAATTAATAAAAGTGACTTAGTCAACGTCTGGTTATCTTTTCTCTTATAATCCTGCCCTGACGCGTGGGATCCTTTTACACTTTACTGCAGATTTAAACTGGTGAAATGAATGATGGTTTATGATCCTAAATAACAAACTCCTCAGTCCCTTAGATATCAGACTAGTTGAGACACTTGTCCTTTGTCCCTTGATCATAGTGCTGCATGTTTTATTACAGACACTGGAACGTGGAACTGAAAACATTGTATTTATCCGCTAACACATCTAAGATTTACTTGGATTTATTTGCTTCCATTCATTGTTACTCTTCATCCATTTTTTTGTTAATGAGGGTAAAATGACTCAGCTTTGCTCAGTTTGTGGGATTCCTGCCCCATCCAATCTGTACCGTTCACTTCATTCACTTTAATTCATTCAGTGTTTGGAGAATATCTCTCCTGCCTCTTCTTTGCATCATTTTCTCCTCTGCTTCAGAAACTCTAAACCTCACCTATACCTTTTATCTTTACCACAGTCTACTCTCAACTTTATAGGGAAGTTCTTAGAAAACATCAGGATTTTAAGAAAGTTCTTAGAATTTGGCCACTTGGAGCAACTCTTTGCTCCTGTTTGACGTTTTCTAAAATTCCCCAGTGACTTCACAGCTCGCTCCTCAGACGTCTGATTATATTATTATTATTTCTTCTTCATTGCTCTCCACTGATAAACACATGGGTTTTTGTCCAGGTCCACAGCACCAGGTAAATACATACACTACTCATATTTATATTCTTATTTTTTCTTTCTTTATTCTTTATTTTGCAAATGTTTTCCAAAATAACATCAGAAATATGTTCTATTCTACATGACCCAACTGATCTATTTCATATCCAGCATCACCTTCAAGAAAAATGGGTTCTCCTGTGTTATTGTTGAAATCTTGAATTTCAACAATAACACATGTGTGTACTTTCTGAAATGCTGTTACATGATGACAGAGTCTGAGAAGATATGTTCAAATTTACACCAACACTAAAATAAATGTTTGCACATAAGTGATTCGGAGTGTTATTATTTTCTATCATAATCCTCTTCATTTTTCAGTGTTGTGTGGCTGCACTTCCTGTGTGTGTCCACCAGGGGGCAGTGAGTCAATATCTCTTTCTCTTTCTTGCATGTTTTTGTTGCGGGGTCACACACCAGTGCAGCGGTTATGGAGCATGAAATACGCATTATCCTGCATGAGCTGCATGGTCGAGTCGCCAGAAGAAAGACATTACTGCGCAAATGCCACGAAGTATCTCGCCTACAATACAGCAAACAGCACAGAGACAAGCTCAAAACTTTGGAGTGATGAGACCAAAATTAAACTTTTTGGCCACAAGCATAAACGCTACATTTGGAGACGTGTCAACAAGGCCTGTGATGGAAGGAACACCATTCCTTCTGTAAAGCACGGAGGTGGATCGCTGATGTTTCAGGGATGTGTGAGCTACAAAGGCAAGATGAGAAGATGAATGCAGCACGTTACCAGCAATACTGGAGGCAAATATGGGCTCATCAGCCCAGAAGCTGCACATGGACGTACTTAGATGTTCCAACGTGACAATGATCCAAAACACGAGGCCAAGTCGAGCTGTGATTGGCTACAGCAGAACAAAGGGAAGGTTCTGGAGTGATCATCTCAGTCTCCTGACCTCAGTATCATTGAGCCGCTCTGGGTTGATCTCTAGCGCGCAGTTCATGCAACAGCCCAGGAATTTACAGGAACTGGAGGCTTTTTGCCAAGAAGAATGGGCAGCTTCACCATCTGAGAAGATAAAGAGCCTCATCCACAGCTGCCACAGACACTTCAAGCTGTCACTGATGTTAGACGGGACAACACACGGTATTAAGGACTGTGCTACGTTTCATCAGGGTCATTTGGATGTTTTTTGTTGTAATTATGATTTAAAACAGAAAGGTTGTTAATCATTAAATGGCTTCACCCAACCACTAAGCATGAGTGGAAAAAGTTTTTGTGTCATCATTCATACTCTGAAAAAAGACCAAGGAAGATTCTGAAGGGTTTGTAAACTTTTGAGCACAACTGTAACATCATGCAGACACATAACCTCACTGACGAATGAAGAAATCAAAAACCAGCTGCTCTCAGGGAACATGAACTTTTATTTTCTGGTTTCTGCTGTTACATTTCATCAAGTTTATGTTTGATTTCATTAAATTGAACAAATAGTAATATAATGAGGTTCAAATAGAAATGTTGAATGTGTTAATGAAGTGTTGGATGTGTGACCAAGTCCAGTAAATACAATGAGGAACAGGTATCAAAAAGTACCAACAGAGGCCACAATTGCTGGACAATTGACACAAGCTAATTTTACAGGTAAGAAAAGCCGTAGTCGTGCAGTCAAGGAATAATAACATTTATTTGCAAAAATGAAATAAATGAAAACAGAAACAGATGGTTATAATTTTAATTTTAAAAGGTACTAGACAGGGTACTCACTGCAGGAAGATTCTATCGCCAAACCCAACAACCACCATGTGTTTACACCGTGAGGAAAGCAACAGAAAGGGCGACTCTAAACACCAATAAAGTGGCCACTGCACTGCAAACCTGCCATCATGCATGCGATGTGTGTGTGTATCCCACGCATACTCCCCGCAGGTCCTCCCTCTGCCTAGAACAAAAGACAAAACAAAATGTAGTAAAAAGTCAGTTTGTTCACAGCCATCAACCATTAAAACAATGTGTATAATATATAGACATCAGGGATGAAACTACAAGCAGTTGAACAGTATGAATGTGAGTCAGAAAGGTGAGAGTTTCCCAGTCCTTTAACCAAATGGCTGGTTATAATCAGTCCTGATGCTGCAGCCTGGTTACGTTCATCCCGACAAAGCAGCAGCCTGGCACCAAATCCGTCAGCAGGATCACTGCTGGAGCTGGCCCAGGTGGGGTGACTGGCTCGGTGCAGGGGCCCGACCAGGGGAGCAGTGAAACGCAGACTCTTTGCCTGACATTCAGAGGCCCCAAACGCAGAGGCAGTAATTGTGCACACCTGAGCTTATAAAGGGGGAAAGCGCCTCCCTCACCTAGATGGGCGGGACGTCCCACTCAGGTGTCAGCCCTCACAGATGTAAGAATGGTTTTATGAAGGAATGAAAGGAAAAAGTGTTATATTTATATATTTATGTAGATAATTCTGAGGGGCGATGAAGTCATGACTTTACTGTTTTTTTCTATTGTTTTCACGGTTAGAAGAGAGAGAGAATAAAATCTTTTCTAACTGTGAAATAAAAACTACACCTTCCATGAAGTGGTTTGACAGTGAACATGTCAACTTCTGTTATTCTATGACTATAATGCTCTGATAACTATATATTAATTTTATAGAGTATTGTTATAATGTGAGTTACTCTGTATCAGATGTTAAATCAAATGTAAAATACTTCAATCTCCTGTTTTATAGGATTTTCTATTTATTGTGACATAATCACATTGGAGTAATTATTATGATGATAATCAGAGGAACCAGAGAGTTAATACATTTTATATTAGTTTACTTTAAACAGTAATTTCTTAAGACCCCGCCCCGTCAGGTTTTCATGAATAGTGAAATAAACTATTGAGACCAAACCCGTAGTTTCTGTATCAGGCTGTAAACATGTTTAATATAAAGTTGGTCTCTTTAACATGGAGGTTTATGGGGATTCGTTCTCTCTGGAGCCTCAAGCGGCCACTCGATGAACTGCACTAAATTACACTTCACTCTGACGTCATTTCCGTGGAGAACAGGAAGTTTGTTGATATCAGACTGAGATGGAGAGAAAAAAACACGATAAAAGGTGGATTAAACTCAGTTCAGGGTGAGAACAGGATCAGCTTTACATTCAACATGTTGCTGCTGGTGTTTGTAGTTCTTCTGGGGACAGTAGTGACGGTAAACAGCGGTAAGTCACTGTTTTATGAACCTTTGATCAGAGTCGAGGTAAAAACGAAACTAAATCATTTCACCTGTTGAACATTTAAAGTAGTTTTAGGTGAATTAGTTGTTGTAGGTGACTCCTTTGTTGAGTTTTAGTCATGTAAACTGGTTCATGTTTAGGGTCGTTTACTGTGATAGAAGTTGATGAAGGTGTTTCTGGGTTTAGTGCTGGAGCCTTTATTACACTCACACACACGGAGATGGAAATTAAAATACTAAACCTGTGCATGGTTTCACATGGACGATTATTAAAGGACGATGGAAACACAGACGAGGAGAAATGACTTAATTAAATAAATTATATAGATTGATTCTTTACTTTAAGTTCCGCTTTTGTTGCAATGCTGCGATTTCAGCAAACAGGAAAGTATACTAACCCTAACCGCACATGCGCAGAACAGACTCACTCTGTCCTCATTGAGTGTAGATGTTGCGCCGTCACACGCAAAGTAAACAAACTAGTTTCCAGCTCAAGTTCATCAGCACAGACACAGAGATAATAAAACAGAAGGATGGCAGTGTTATTTAAATGAACACATTTACTGGAATTTAAACACATGTATTAAATATAATATGACTCAGAATTTATTGAATATTATTGCCCTATAGTTTCTCAACAGTACTTGTTTTAATTTGTTTACTGGTTTCTGTGCACTTTTGATTTAAGATGTTTCTGGAAAACATTTGATAATAAAGCATTTTGTATTTAATTGTAAACTTTGTCCTAATTCTGTCCTCGGTTTTAACTATTTAATAATGATAAAAAAGGGAAACATCACACAAAACACTCACACTTCAATGACGCATCCAGTTCCTCCTTATTCAATGAAAAGTATCGGTATCGCTGATACTGGCCTGTATTTAAAATATTCAGTATCACACACCACTACTAAACTTTATTCTATCACATCTTTAACTCTAGTTATTGTCCAACTAACGACCTGCATAAAAGCCTTATTATTAGAGATACTGCCACCTTGTGTTCATTATGTTTAACAACAGTTGATTCACTAATGGATAGAAAAGAAAAGATGTTTAAAAAGCGACTGAACTAGTAAAGTTTACAGAAGACATTTCATCTGAATATCTTCTTCAGTTCTTAGGGACTGAAGGAAGTGAAAGGTTCAAATATTAAACTCTGTGAGTAAAAAAACATCAGAAACTGGGATAAAATGTACAGATAAAAGATAATTAAATCAGAAATTAGTTGAATGAATGTCTCATGAATTTATTGGCTGGATTTAAACACAGACCACATGTATTTAATTCATGTGTTCATGTTATTTACATCAAGATGAATCTGTTCAATGTTCAAAGTGTAAATGTGACTCTACAAGAAGACTGATGGAGTTCATTATGAGGACGTCAGTGTTATAAACTGATCATATATGGTGACATTGGTCTGTATCATGCTGCTACGTAGCCTCCCTCCAAACATCACCTCATCTTTTCTGCTTCCAGATCAACCTGAGGTGGAGATGGATTCAGATAACATCAATAATGTGTTAAAATGTAGAGCCAGAGGCTTCAGCACATCAGACATCGTCCTGAACATCAAGAAGAATCACTGTGTTCTGACTAAAGAGGACGGAGTGAAGACTTCAGGAGTTAAACCACATGATGACACCTACTGGAGAAGAGACCATGTGATCATTCCTCAGTCTGAAGTGTCTAATTACAGCTGTGAAGTCAGTCATGCTGCATCCAGGTTTCGTGTTGAGAAGTTTTGGGGTAAGAAAGATTTTCTAGTTTTCATCATTTGTCGTAGTTTTCTTTTCTTTTCTAATGTAGTTCTCTACATGTAGTTTGTCCATCAGATTAATAGTTTTCTGGTCTGAAAATCCATTTGTGAAGTTGTTTAAAGGTTTTCTCAGTGAATAAGTGAGTGAAGTGGAGTCATTGATGGATCAAGAACTGACTCCTGATGGACTCCATGAGGTTTTATCTCCTAGAGACAGAAGAGTCTAATCTCTCAGTCTCAGTCCATCCCTCATCAACACATTCAAACTATACATGTTAATAAAGTCACAACTGAGGAGATTTTCACTCTGATACAAGGACCATAGTTGAGATTTCTTTGAATCTTGTCATTTATTTTCATGTTGGTATTGTTGTAGTTCCAGTTGTGACTTTCACAGAAACTTTGTAGTAAAATAATGTGAATGTTTCTGTGTTTTAGATCCTGGCTCTGTTGGAGGACGGATCATTTCATCTAAGTTCATAAACACAAGTAAGACATGAGGATATATTTAATTATTCTAATAATTATAATTATTTTCAGCGGTGTGGTTTCCTTCTGAATTGTGCTGCAGTGTCTAGTTGAGATCCGGGGTTAGTGAATTCTGGGTTGGGTTGGGTTCAGTTTTAGTCTGTGCAGTGAAACATTGATGTAGAAAGTGACTTCATTCATCTCTAGATGTTTCTTTGTCAGACACACTGACCTGTGTCTTTAGCTTCTGGTGAATCCTCAGTGAAACGAGAGAAGACGCTTAAACATCTGATGACCTCCGTGTTTTATTATGACCTGTACTAATCTACTCTGATGTTGACTCCTGCAGACAGTGGCAACGATGAGGCTGAGAATTCCTGAACAGAAATGATCCAGCAAACATCTGAAGTCTCCAGAAATACTTCATCAGAAACATCAGGTCCATCCATCAATGAGAAGGAGCTGAACCCCTCTGCTGCTTTACGCTTCACTCCACCACATGTCAGAGGGCAGTTTATACTTTAGAAAGCGTTCGTTACTTTAGTAAATTATGATGGATAATTCATATGTCAGTATTTAATCCAGCTCCACATTTGCAGATAAACCCTTAAATACTTGGTTCAATAATTTCATCGTCTAAATAGGTGAATGGGTCAGAAACATTTGCACTGGATTAGTATCATCACAGGACATACGTGTTACCAGATATATGGTCATTTGCTGTGTCAGTTTTACTTTTAGTTAGTTTTATAGAAACAGACTCACAGACACTCTCCAGCATTACTACAAATCACTACAGGTCCCAGATCAAACTAGTCCCGTGTGAATAAGCACTTATCTTCTTCTGTATATGTGACGCTGTGGCCTTCATTTCCTCAAAACCTAAAAATAGCCACATGAACCACACCCCCATTTAATTATGTAAATCCAGAAACGCTGCTGTAGACGCTGATCAGCTGTTACCACAAACATTCAGTTACAAGGAGCTCACAGTATTAAAAAAACAAAAAACAAAACAGTATTGCTTTTTTTTGTTTTTTTTTTGCTGAATTTTTACTTTTACTTTTTTTACTTCTTATTTAAACTGTTGTTATGAAAGTTGATGACAATCCATATTTCCATTTTCTGACTGTTTATAATTTGTTGATGTTTGAGGGTCTGATGCCGTCCTTAGTGTATAGAGGGTGTAACAGGAGGGGGCTCTGGTGTTGGTGCAGGTGGTTGAGGATGTTAGAGACCCACTCAGACTCTTTGTGGTCTGTCCCTGAGGAAACTGGACCCAGTGATGAGAAGTTGGAGGAGTTGAGTTCCAGGGTTTTAGGAGGGAGTGAAGGAGGCCACAGCATCCTCAGCCCCCAACACTGCTCCCTGTGGACAAACCATGTATAAACTGTTAAATCTGAACGTCTGTTTTTAGATCTGCTTGGTATTTATTTATTTATTTATTTTTTATATCTCTTGTGTATGTTTGGACTGTCTAATACTACAACGCTGTACATGTTTGCTTTTAGTACTGTATTGTATTGTTAATTTTATTTTATACTGTATGACAATGTTTGTAATATTTGTGATATGTGGAATAAAACTAAGCTCAGAGTCAAAAATCAGGCCCAGATTGTTTACAGACTGTGATATCTTAATGGATCTTCAGGACCAGTGACTAAAACCTCTGTTTATCCTGCACTGTAAAAAAAAAAAAATAATAATAATATAACAGTATTTTACATTTACATATTATTTCTGTATTTTAAAAATACAGAAACATTCTGGACAATCAACGAAATAGACTGCAATTTTACATATCAAATGTAAAATAACAAGAAATCGCTGTAACTGAAAAATACATGTGAACACGTGATATTTGTGTTCTTTTACAAAAACACTTTAGAAATACAGATATGTATTGTTAAAATATGTTCACAAATGTCGTAATTTTACAAATATTTGTCTGTTATTTAATGGAATAAACTCAAAATCAACAAAACTTAAAAAAATCATTTAAAATTACTGAGAAATTAATAGTAAAATAACTATTTAACACTGTAGGCTATTGTGTGTGTGTGTATATATATATATACACATATATATATATATACACAATCCAATGTAAATCAAAACGTCTTGAATTATTTCACAGCATGTCTGAACAAAACACGTGTAATCACGAGACATTTTACTGCTGCAACGTCTCCCTG
This sequence comes from Mugil cephalus, assembly GCF_022458985.1. NCBI lineage: Eukaryota > Metazoa > Chordata > Actinopteri > Mugiliformes > Mugilidae > Mugil > Mugil cephalus. The sequence continues at coordinate 23,972,707 of NC_061783.1, read as the reverse complement.
CACAAACACAAAAGACAAAAACGTGAACGCGACATGTCATTGGAGTGCGTGCTTTGAAAAGCGCGGGTCCCGTTTGGATTGGTCGGCAGAAACGGTTGGAGAAGAAGAAGAAGAAGAAGAAGAAGAAGAAGAAGAAGAAGAAGAAGAAGAAGACATGCCATTGGCTGTTGGGACACTGAACATCCGTCTTTGACGTTACGCTTAACAAGGTCGACAACCACCACGCGGCTGTTCCCGTTTGGTCACAGAAACGTGGAGCAAACAGCAGCTAATGTCGAGGCTGGAGGAAGGACGAAGGCAGAAGGCAAGTATCAACCTGAAGCTGAGTAGTATTAGCTTTATTTACCACCATGCCTCTGACTTTACTCAGTCGACAAAACCAATCTGCTAGCATGTCGTCAATTGAAATTTTAGCTAACTGTGATGACAAAAGTATGGCCGGTGGCGGCGTCTGCCAGTGTTAGTCATAGATATATATCTATGAGTGTTAGTAGTCAGCCAGACCAACCACTTTTTATTTTATTTACGCTAACGTTAGCTTAGCACTTAACACTGAGTCATACTTTTGTGAACTGACTGACACAGTCAGAGAGAAAGAAGAACAACATTTGTTTAGAGCTGCAACAATTAACAATAATCGATTATTAACCCTCTTCTACATTTTCACTAATTTGGTTATTGTTTATTTCAACCAGTTACTCTTTCTTAAAACTAATATTTTCATCTTCCTCTTGCCTCCCACAAATATAGGAGGAGCGACCTACTCTACCTTTTTCAAGGTTTTTCAAATTTTAATCAGTGGTCAACATGAAATTCAAAACAATACTGAAAAATATGTAAAGGATAAGCTAACGATCATCTTCTAGTTTATTCAGGGGAGATCTGCTAACACAGTTTAGGTTGACTTTTTCACAACCAATAGCATTTATTTTGATTTTGGCAAATTTCATGATTCATCATTTTTTTTCTTTCTCTCTGCAGATAAGTGGTGAGAGTTGATTTCATGGCATAAACTGGTGGTTAAGAACTCCACTCCTTTCCATGCTGAACTGTACAGTGAAGCAGTGCGCTCTGCAGTAGGAGAAACCTTAGTTAAAGAACCCAATGTTGAGCAGCTACCGAGATGCAGTGGAAAGGCATTCAGTACAAAAAGGGTGTTTCTGTGTTTAAACCAAGGTGAGGCACTTGAATTCAGACAGATTCAGCTCATGCTTGTGATGCAGGACCAGCATGTATACTTTATTGTTACACCTCATGATGTGTCCTATGTGCCAGCATTTGCATTGTATGAAGTGAAACAAGCATGAAATGTTGGGAGCCTGAGCGGAAACTAGATTATTACCATTTGCATGTGTACAAGCTTTGTGGGACAAGAGTAATTTCACTTGAGCATAGCACTGTTGACTCAGAGTCATCTGGAGTTTGAAAGATTAAAATCTGACGGTAACAGTATTTTTCCATCCCTTCTAGTCCTCCTAGTCATGGATGCAGAGAGTCCGCTTCTGTCTTTCATCAAATCAGTGCCTAAACTGAGAGACCCTGAGCCTTTGCTGGAGCATCTGCAATGTTTAGGAGTTGAGGACCTGAGCTACCTGCAGGAGAGTGACCTCCTTTCTGTCCTCAGACCAGTTGAAGCCAGGAAACGTCTGTCACTGCTCAAAAAGACAAGTATGTGTTTCAGTTTGTACAGAATAAACTTTCACATTAAAAAATATGCATAGTCAAAATGTACTTATTAGGTCCACCTGTTCTAATCAATGCAGTCCAATACAGCAGTTCTACTAGGAATTATACTTCAAAGAATCTTCTCTTCATTTTTGTAGTTTTGAAAAAGGTGATGACTATACACTACACCTTGTTCATCATTGATTTCATAGTGGGTCTTAGTGGTGGTGTACTGCATTATATTGAGAAAGGAACAGTTGGCTACTGAGGATATAATTATGTCAGGTAATAATATATCCACATTGAGCTATGTGATGTCTGTGTTTAAATATTACTACTATCTGTCCTTTAATAAGGCCAACAACATGTCTTGGACAGTCCTCCAAGCAGCCAGAGCAACCAACAGTTGAGCAGAGCCAGTACCAGTACAAGTCCAGTAACACAGTCTGACCAGATGCCCCTCTCTGGTGAGTACATGCATCTGTTGCACACAATTACTCTTTTGGGTTAGATGGGCTGAAAAATAATAGAATCTACCTGTAACTTAGTGTAATATAGTACAACCAGCAGCAGTGAATTGACAGTGTGCTTATAAATCAGTATCATCAGTTGGGTCTATCTTCTCTAGATTCTGATTCGGTAGCAAATGACACACAACTAATGATGGATGGATTATGGGATGAACACAGGATACTTTATCACAATGTACGGAAAAAAATGACTTTGTATCCAGCAGTAGCAATAGTTCCCCCAACAACAATATGTTGTTCATTTAGTTCCCATGTATAATCAGCCTGGTGTGTATTTTCTTTGTAGTGTGTTATGTTGAGATCTTGCAAGCTTGTCTGTCCCAAAGCAACAGTGTCATCTATGGTGGGACTCGTGTGACTGCTGTGGTGTTTTTTAAACTTTTTTCTTTCATTACCAGTTCAGTTGAATTTTGTTTTGTTTTTTTTGTTTCAGAACCAGTCATTTTAATTGAATAGATTTTTGAATATTGCTGTAATAATGGCTACCTGCTACAGTTGAATAAAAATACGGAGAATGGGAAATTGTAGCTGTTCTTGTTCAGCTTGGTCTCATTTTTTCTCATGTTCTCATGTTTTGAAAAGATCAAATTATTGTTGTATTACACCTAATCTAATATAGCCTACAACCTTTTTAAATAAAATAATGCCATTAAAACAACTAATAAGAGCACATTTCTGTAACTTTAAGCATTGTTATTCATATTACAATGTTAATTTGCCGTCTTTATGGGTAATTTCATTATTTTAAAATGTAGAATGTTTGTAATTAAATGTTAAAAACAACGTAAAACAATTAAATATCCATTTGATGTTTTCTAAAATTAACAGTAAATTCTTGCAATATAACCAAATATATAGTTTTTGCAACAGTTTTTTGACGTGTTTTGGAAGATTAATAACATTATTTTGTGTCATATACTGTTGTATTACATCAAATATTAATTATTATACAATCTCTCCCCATAAAATAATGTCATTAAAACTGATTAATGACAGCACATTTCTGTAAATTTAAGCATTATTGTTCGTAATACAACATTTATTTACCATATTTCTAGGTGATTTAATTGTTTTAAAATGTGAAAATGTTTCTAATTAAACGTTAAAACAACCTGAAAGTACGGCAAAATCTTGTTGAAATTACAAGTACAAACTATTTTAATTATGGAAAATATCTATTTTTACGAGAAAGTAATTCCCGTTATTTCACGGTATTTTTATGGCGCCCCTGCTGCCAGAATTTTACTGTTTTTTTACGATTTTTTTTTACAGTGTAGGTTTATGCTTCTATTTTATTGTATTCTTGTTTTCTTTCTATTTTTTATGTGTTTTATGTGCAATCTTGTGCAATCATTCTGATCATTACAGAAATTGTTGTAACAACCTATGACTTAGTTTTATTTATAATGATGTGTTGTTCATTTTTTAATATTCGATGGATACCTGATTTGTTACACGGTAAACCAGCATGGTGGAGGGGTGGGGCTGTCCATCCCCACCCCTCCACCATGCTGGTTTACTTATATGTACATATCTGCACAGCTCTATTTTTATTTTCTACTGTTTTTATATTTACACTCCTTTAGCCAGCAGCTCAAGCCCAATATATCGTTATGTACACACATGATGACAATAAATGACTCTTTAATCTTGAATGGAAGAGGTGGAGATTATGACCTATACACTAGTCTGCCACCAGGGGGTGCGCTATGTACACTTTTCAGGAGCAGTTCCGCCGTCCATCTTTATATTGTCTATGTTATAAAGATACAGATCATGTGACCATTGGTTGCAAATGCATGTGCATTTAGTCTTCACTGATCACGTCTTCTACTACACAACAAATTTTTCCCTCTTCTGGGACTTTGCATCTCCAGGCAAAATTATTTCAAATGTTTCTTTGTGACATGTTTATAGAACAGTTCCTACACCTTTAACGCTACTGGTGTTTTAGTTTTACTTTCATCTGAATTCACAAAAAATGCAACTCTAGACTAAACTTTGTGTTTAATTTGTTAATTTTGAGTATTTTTAACCACAGTGAAACACAATGGTTGCATTTATTTTATTACTGCACGCAGTTCCCATTCAGTTTCCATTCAACGAGTGAGTTGACCCAAAGTTTGCATTTGATAGTTCAAGAAGAGGCCTAGTGGCAAAAAGAGTTGTTGTTGTAAAACTGATCCTAGTGTGTTAAAAAGTATATTAAAAAGAAAACTAAGTTGTTGATATTATTACAACACATTAAGGAGTATCTAGAACTCTCACACTTCACTTAATATCATTTGATTATTTATTAAAAGGTTATTATAGGAACTAGATCAGATATATATTTTAATATTGTAAAAATGTCACTTGAAACCTGCACTTACTTATTTTTGTCCAACACTGAAACACTCCTTGCAGCTTTTCGTTTCCTGCATCTTCTGGGATACCAAACTTACCAGAGTTTGTGGGAGTAGCAGTAGTTGATGATACTGTGGTGGGTCACTATGACAGCAACATAAGGAGAGTTGAACTCAAACTGGACTGGACGAAGAAATTTATAAAAGGTGACCCCCACCACATGGAGTACTACACTAACGAGTGTTTAAAGAACTGGCATATCCTGAGAGTGAGCATCGACGGTCTGAAGCGGCGCTTAAACAAAACTGGAGGTGATGTCACAATTTTATTACTTTTAACAAATGAATAAAATTTAAATTATTTTTTTCAGTTTTTCACCCTATTTTTGTAAATTTGTTCATAATCATAATTCTGTTTTTTTTTTATTTTTTTTTTTTTTACTAGATAATACTTAGGATGTATGAAATGTTCTGTGTTCGTTGAGCGCTGTTGTTTTACAGGGGCAGTGGTGGTCTTTTGATAAATAATCAACTCTGAGTATTGGTGTCTGACCAATCAGAAGCAAGAGAGCACTTCTCTAAAATAGAATAGAATAGAATAGAGGCTGGATGCCTCCCAGCGAGAATGTCCGGGTTCAAGTCCAGCTCTGGGTTTTCTCCAAAGACATGCTCGTTAGGCCGACTGGTGACCTAAGTGTGAGTGCGAATGGTTGTTTGTCTCTGTGTGTGGTGACCTATCCAGGGTGGACCCCGCCTCTTGCCCGATGCCAACTGGGATAGACTCCCGCAGCAACCCCTGCAACCCTAGTTAGGATTAAACCGTATGGAAGATGAGAAGCGAATAGAATCTTTATTGGGGCGGTTGGAGTTTACATGTTCTCCCGTGTCCTCGTGGTTCTCTCCAGGTTCTCCGGTTTCCTTCCACCTCCAAAGACATGCCCGTTATGTTCATTGGTGGTTCTCAGTTGACCCTAGGTGTAAGTGTAAGTACGAATGGGTGGAAGGGAGACATGTCCAGGGTGTACCCGGGTGAGGATAACCAGTAGTAGAGATGAAGTGATGAGATGAGAGTCTGTATCAATACAATGAAATTGAAGAGTCTGCTCCTCATAGTGCAAAACCTCCCACACAAAAAAATTTTAAAAAACATCCGCAACCAACATAAAAATCCATAGTCCATAGAGTCCATAGAGCAAATAATATCTGTAACCAGCAGCACTTAGGTGCAACAAGAGTAATACAATAATAATTGACAGTGCAGTAGTGGCCTGAGGAAAGAAACTGTTTCTAAATCTAAAAATGTGAGTCCTGGTGGATTGATAGCGCCTGCCTGAGGGCGGCAGCTGAAACAGTTCATGTCCAGGGTATGTACCTGAGGGGAATCAAAAAAACTTATCCACATGTTTCTTCAGAAGCCTATGGGAGTTACAATGACAAAATTCTACCTCTGCTTGCCGGTTTCATATTTCTGTTGTCCCACTACAGCTCACAGAGCTGCCGCAACAATTCAAAGTCACTGAGACGTTTATCGGTTTGTTTTTAGCACTAACAGCTGCTATGAGATTGCCTGTGCCCTGCCCATAACGCCCTACACTCCATGGTTGAATTCACACGTCTATTTGCATGCACAGTCCCTTCTCCAGTAGTCGCTGGAGCACCTCCTGGATTTGTTCAATGTGTTCTTCAGGGGTGCAGGAGAATATCAAAATGTCACCCAGGTAGACTGATACATATTTATTCAACCGATCACGCAAAACATTATTAACTGGAGCCTGGAAAACAGCAGGAGCATTAGTGAGACCAAAGTGCCCTAGTGGTGTGTTGAAGCCCATCTTCCACTCGTCCCCCTCCCTGATTCTAACAAGGTGGTAGGCGTTGCTTAGATAATGGCTCGAAAGCTGAGTCCATGAATGGAAGTGGGTATTTGTTGTCGAATGAGCCCACTGTCCAGACTCAGCGATGTACTTCTCCGTGGCCTCCTTCTCAGGTTTGCTGAGGTTGCATGGTGGGGGGCCTGGCCTCTGAACTGGGGTGTGCTCACCGGAGGCAGTAGGCATGACAGTAGTGACTCCATCGCCGGATCGTAGATGATTCCCAGTCCACATGGGGATTATGGGTCCTCAGCCAGGCTAACCCCACCACCACCTGGACAGCAGGAGAAGAGATGACGTATAGTTCAATGTGGTCTTGATGATTAATGGACAACAACAGTTTAAGTGGTTCGATCTTGTGTGTGATTACTGTTAGCAGTTGACCTCTTTGGGTGCAGCCAATTCTTGCAAAGATAGACCATGTTCCTGGACAAAAACTGCATCAATAAAACTCTCGTCAGCCAAACTGTCCAGCAGTACACGGGCTGGGATGGTGTGTTGGGGCAGGAGCAGGAGAGGGTGCTAAGTCGATTAGGTGGATGCATAGCTCGATTAGTTCCTGCAGGGAGGTAGAATTGTCTCTAAATGCTAGTTCGTCAGCAGCAGCAGTGAGCTGGGTGATGGTCGTCTCCAGTCAAGTTGAATCATTCCTAAGGAGAGTGAGTGTAGACGATTAGTGAGGGTTCAGAGAATGGCATCGTGTTGCGCCACCATCACTCCTTCTTTCTCCAGTACATTAAGCATGCATCCAGTCTCTGTGTAAGTAAACATGGCGAACATAAAGCGCTGGAAACTCCAGGAGAAAGAACACAACATTGGCTGCTTGGTCAGGAGAACAGGTCGACACGGAGGCGCTAAAAGGAGGAAAAAATAGATATAACTTCTAACCTGTTTTCCACTTCTTGCTGTTGTCCAACCAATTGTAAAGCGCAATGTCAATATCCCCTAAATCGTGACGTCTTCTGGAAGCACCAGATGCTCACCTGAGCAGATCTGGTACCTACACTGGAAGAGCCAAACCGACTTTCACTATGAATCATGTTGTGAATGATGTTCTGGAGGAAAGATGGAGAGGAGATTCATGAAGGAGTGAAACATGGAGAGATCCTCCCCAACCATGATGGATCCTTCCAGATGAATGTTGACCTGGACATTTCATCAGTCTCACCTGAAGACTGGAGGAGGTACGACTGTGTGTTTCATCTCTCTGGTGTGGAGGACGACATCATCACCAAACTGGATGAAACACAGATCAGAACCAACCAGGGTAAGAGGACATGTCTACAGTTAGATGATTGACATTTTGTCTCACAACTCAGTTTAAATTTTAATATGAATGAAGCTTAAATCATCCGCGTAAGGTAAACTAACACTGATCCGTATTTAGTTTTCTCTTTCGTGGTCCTTTTTTCCTACACACTGAATAATTAAGTAATTTAATAATTATGCTTTGGTTATGTTGGCTTTATTTGAAATTTGGAGCAGACTGGGCAGTCAGTCTTTATAATAACAACAACATAATTTACAGATGAATGTACATCTGTTCCAGTCGTCTTTATCTGGACTGTTCTTAATTGTTCTTTATTCAGCCGAGAAGCCCAGAAACAAGACCAGCGCCACCATCATCATCATCATGGTCATCATCTCTGCAGTGGTTTTTGTTGGTGTCGTCTTTGCAGCAGCTGCTGGATTCATGGTTCATAAAAAGAAACAAGGTGAGCTACTTTGATTTAGTCTTTGAGTTGAATCCTACAGTTTGAAGCATCCAGCAGTAAAAGCTGAGTAAGTCTCAGAGTCAGGAGAAGTCAGGAGAACATGACTATACTATGATGATGAGGGAGAGAAGTGATGAAGAAAGAAACAAAGTGAGAACTAAACAGAAGAGCAGAGTGGATTTATTCTTCAGGTTGAGTGAGTAGAAGAGGATCATATTCACTGGAGATAAGATGATGAAAGATATTCTGACATGAACAACTGGAACTGAAATGACCTGTCTTTACTTTTCATTTCAGACCAAAAGGCTCCACCTGGTAAGTAAAACTTATTTTATTCTGTTTCATCTGATCTAACAAACTGTTGATGATTTCTCCAGACTATGAGTTGACCTTTAACTCTGTTTGTTTCTGACCTCACAGATAGTGAAGAAAACTCTGAGCTGAGTTCAGAAACCTGAAAAACAAATACCATGAGTTTCTTTATATGGGATCATCTTTACTAAATTGATGTCAGAGTTGTTGAATAGATTTGTACTATTTTAGAGTTCACCATAACTTAAACACTAGTTTCTTGATGATGTAATAATCTCTCTGTAATGTCTCTGTGTAACTTTCTGACTTGTGTAGTATATGATCTTCTTCCTATCCCTCTTTCTATTTCTGGGTTTGTTAAGTATATTCATTGCTCAAAGGGAAGAGTTTACTTTATTCTTTTAATTCAATTTGTTTATAGTTGTGTTGAGTTTGTGGAGATTTGAAAACATATTTAAGGAGAGTGTTGGAGCTGAACGAGAGGGGATTCTACAATTGGAACCAGAGGTTCCCTCAGATTCGTCAGAGTTTTTGACACTGTTCTTTCTTGTAATAAATTTTTTTTTGAAAGCAATAGAAGACTTGTCAGCAGTGATCACTTCTTTTTTTCAGCGCATCAATACACGACAGTTGGTGCTACTTCCACTTGTGGTTGACACAGCCACCACAAATTTCAACTGATCTCACGAACCATTTTGTGATTTCTCCAGACTGTTTCCTTCATTTACTCGGAGTGACTCTTTTACTCTGTTCAGTTTCAGACTTTACAGAACTCTCTGAGAGACTGGATCCATTTCTCGCATATACTGAAGTTTTTGTCTGGATATCCTAACAATGGCAATAAGCACATCAGAAGAGCTGCTTCCTTGTTGATTTCTTTGTAGTATTTTCTATGTAAGGTCTGAGTGGATGAGGAAGTGAAATTTAATAGATCCCTTATTTTTATCCTCTCCACATGTGAACGTGATGTCCTAGCTTTCTCCGCTGCATTATCACAAAGTGCATCTGTAGGTCAGCACGCACCTCTATGGTGCAACAGTATAAGATTTTCAGGAGTTTGACGACCTTTTTAATAATGTTGGTGGTGTTCACTGTCCAGCCCAAGTCCTCTGAGATGTGGAGGTCGAGGACAACGTCGCATCAACGAGTCACAAACTTCGAGTTCCTCGGTCTACGCATAAAATCAGTGGTTTCTTTCTGGTATTGAGGTTGAACCCTTATAGGCTTGGCCCTGGTGCAGTGCCATGTTCAGAGCTGGTGAAGCCCTGAGGAGACATTTCTGTCCAGATATAGTAGCATTAGCTTTAGGATGATGTAGATTATAAATGTCCAGCAGACAGTAGGGCGCTGCAGAATCAAGACAAATCCACTTTGCACCTAATCTAGCAAAGAGTCGGCTACATCTGCTGCTAGTTTTAACTCCATGGATGACATGCATTGATGGAAGTCTGAATTTCAGTCAAAAATCATTCTTCCAGTGTTTTCTGCTGAATCAGAGACGTGCAGTCAGTCAGTCAGTGACAGGCAGCACTGAGAGAGAAACCTATGATAGCGCCGCGGTCCCACCAGAACACTGCTCAGAGTGAAGCTTTTATTTTGGTTCTTCCGCTGAACAGCATCAATTACCTTATTAGGGAAATATTGAGTTTATCTGAGCACCAGATTTAACATTTAGATTTAACATTTAGATTTAGGTTTAACTTTAACATTTACATTTAACATTTAATAAATGAAATAATAAAAAAAATCACTCCTTATTTTTTGGTGCTTTGGACTGAAATTTGGGGAAAATTGGGTGTTTTAACACGTGCAACTGTACAAGCGGCGCCCAAGAAGGGAATTATGTGGTTGGAGGTTGAGAAGTAGGTAAAAGCCCATTCTACCGTGACAAGTCAGTCCTGAAATACAACTAAAGTACTACTGCAATGTATATAAAAACACATACGCTAACACTGGACGTCAGTTAATTAACAACTTCACCAGTCTTTATGTTACATGTAAATGTCTGCATGTCAACCAGTTAAATACCGTCTTATCTCTTCCTGTTTGCATGATGGTCTTTATGGATTAACTCAAAGAATAAGGACACACAAGCCTGATCTGGTCATTGTGTATTGGATAAAATGTGGAGGTTAACATGTGACCTCTCCGCTGCATTACCACACAGTGCATCTGTAGGTCAGCACGCTCTCTATAGTGCAACATTAAAGGTTTTTCAGGGGTTTCTGGGCCTTTTTAATAATGTGGGTGGTGTTCACTGTCCAACCCAAGACCTCTGAGATGTGGAGGTTGTGTGTGAGATGTTCACGTCTACTTGTGAGAAACCAAAACTGTTTGACTTGATTCTATTTCCACTTTTGGTTGGCACAGCCACCACAAATACAGTCATCAGGCTTTAGTAAACCACATTCATATCAGTCCAAGCAGCTGGTGACTTGGTCTAAAGTCTTGATAGAAACAGAACGAGATGAAAACTTTGCTTTTGTTGCTTCTCTTGTGTCGTGTTTCACCGACAGGTAAGATCTCATTCACTTTCTTCATCATCTTTTCTTCTTTTCTAGTTTCTTTTAACAGAAATCTACCGTATTAGTGATGATGAGTCTGTTTAAGTTTCCCTCACATTATAAATGTTGTTTGTTCCACAGTGAAACACTCACTGAAATATTTTATCACTGGATTCTCTGGAGTCTCAAACCTTCCAGAACTTGTGTCAGTTGCATCTGTTGATGACTTTCAAATTGGATACTGTGACGGAACCAACAAGAAATTAGAACAAACACTGGACTGGTCTTCAAAGCCACGATTTCCAGTCTGAAGCAGGTGTTCAACCAAAGTGAAGGTACAGTATGTTGTGTGTTGTGTGTTGTATGTAGTACCTGACTTCAGATCATTATAGATCATGGAACAGAAACTAAACTGACTCCTGATCATAGCCACAGAGTTCAGGTGTTAGATGTAGAATGGATGGATCAGAACAGAAATGATCAACCTTATTTATGTATAAAACAATAAATAGATGTATTATTCTTTTGATGCATTAAACTTGTCCTCCAAAAAACGAGACCAGAAAAAGTTTCATTCTTCATCTCAGTGTTTTTATAATCTGCATATCTCTGTGTCGGCTGACTCCCGGTCTGATCCTGGATCAGTATCTGTTCTCGTTTTTCTTAATACGCACTAGTGCAAAGGTTATAGAGAAGTGTAGGACTTTCCCACGGCTATGGTTAGTAGCCTACTATGGGTCACTCAGAAACCAGATGCTGACACCACTAAACTCTGGTGGGATACTGTGACAGACAGAAATCATGAAAAAGAGAGGGGCCTCACCAGGAACTGTACTGAGTGGCTGAAGATGTACTTGAAGTATGGGCAGAGCTCTCTGCTGACAACCAGTATGACCTGGTACAGTTTCTTACGGAGCACTGTTTGTTAAGTTAAAAATCTTTCCTACATTTAGCTCCAAAATACTAAAAAAAAAAAAAAAATGACATTTACTAAATGTTAAATGTTTAAACAAAATGTAAATATAAAATGCTAAATCTAAATGTTAAATACAAATGTTAAATGTATCACTAACTAACAAATACCATGAGTTTCTTTGTATGGGATCATCTTTACTAAATTCATGTCAAACTTGTTGAATAGATTTGTTGTATTTTAACACAAGTATAATACGTGTTTTATTTGGAATAATAATAATGATGCAATTTTTTTTTAAAAAAAGCAGTGAAAACAAATTATTGTTTTATCAGATTAGATTAGATAATTTAAATTATTTTACCAACTGTTGCACTGGTAAAAGTATCGTCCCCGAGTGACACATGATCACACATGTCACAGGTACCAGTCACACCTGAAGACTCGTATGTTGGATAAAATCCCACTCTTCATTTTTAAGGCAATGAAATCTCCATGAAACTGACAAACGAAGAGAGAGATTTAATTTTAGCCCTGAAAACAGCTACAAATTAATATTCACGATGGATTCAATATGTATTATGGACTCATGGCTCCTCTGACTTACATGAGGTTTTACATTTGTTGTATCTTCACGTGCAAATAAAGAAAGTTCAGAAGAGGGCTGCAACATAAACTGGGGACATGTGACAAAGTTACAAAAGAGGGGGGTTTATTTAACTTCAAGAGAAAAGAAAACAGCAACAGGTGGGACATGGAGAGCTTCCCGACCCGGTGTCTGTAAGCAGAGTCGGCCCAAGCCTCCATGGGGCCCTGAGTAAACTTTGATTTTGAGGCCCTCTATTTCTGCCAGTAACACTGTTGATCATGCACACACCTACTATAACTCACTGTAGCTCTGCTCAGCCTATAGTCAGTCTGACATGTCTTTACACATGTGTTACATGCTGAAATGATGGGATGTTGTTTCAGGTGTAATCAGGTTCATTTTTGTTGCAACTCGACAGCAACAACAGTCAAAACTACTCGAATCAGTTAGAATATACACACATTATAATGTTTTGGTTTATTACTTCTTTTTTAAATGAAGTTTATCTCTTCCTATGTCTTCCTCTTTATTACCTACGCCCTGAAGGACATGTCCTTTTTTTGTGACATTTTCCTTCAACTGCCTTGAACCTGGTTTGTGTGACATTAAATAGGAGGTAGAGCGGGTGTTCATGAACCGAAGGGTTAGCGGTTCGATCCCCCCAATGTGCAATATGCCTCAGTGTCCTTGAGCAAGACACTGAACCCCCAGTTGCCCCCAGTGTGTGGCACTGCGTGTGAATGTGTGTGTGCTTGTGTGATAAATCACCGTGGTTGTAGCTCTCGTCACGACAGACACGGATCGGGTTCTTTGAAACTGGCGTTTATTAGAGTTACGGTCGCGCTATCTACACTAGAAAATCGAGTGCTCGTCTACATCGCGTCGGACGGTAAAGCGCGTGAGCGGTTTCATGGTGCATTCAAGTGCATCATTATTTTCATTTGTTGAAATACACACATCTGTCATTACTTTGTAGTTGTTTTACATTCGTTTTAATGATTAAAAGTAAATGATAGAAGAAAATGATTGAAGCACATCCAGAATCCAACTCGTTTCTGCATAGTCGGATTTAAAAACTTAATTGAGAAAAAAAAAATCAAATTGTTTTCTGCATAGACTACTCTACCAGATTCTTGTTCTACATGTCCCCAGCTACCACTGTGGGGATTTTCATTCTTTTACAGAGTATTTCCAGTGAGTCTGAGAGACGAGCAACAAACAGAACCATCTCAAAGTTAATTCATCTTGTGTTTAAAGCCTCGTTTCCAGTGGTTCCCAGTCAGTATTAATGTAGTGGTTCAACAATCACACACTGAGCTTTGTTCCAGGTTTTTATTCTATTTTTACTCTATTTTCCATTTTTCTATTGACATGTCACATTTTTAGAGAAAAGAAATAAACACTAATGTTCCATTTGAACAGATCCTGCTCCACATGTATGAAAACGCACTAAAGGTTGTTAATATTTTCCAGCTCATATGTCCAGAAAACTCTATTTTCCTACTGTCTCTGTTTTTATTTCTTTCAGGGGCCGTGTAGAAAAAACACATTAATGACACAATGAGATATTTGGACCAGATTTAGATAAAAGCTCATTTCCATCGTTGTCATTAGTGGCTCATCATTGTTGGTTCAGACCAGGGTTGGACACATTCCTTTAAAGGTCTGAAATTAGCTATATTTCAGTTTTTTAATAGTTAGTGATGAATCTAAAGGTATTTAAACTTGTCCATGTGTTTTGCTTTGTTTGTTTTTGTTTAAGCTTTTGTTTTTCCATCCATGTGTGTGTTTGTATTTATGCAGCATCTTATTTTAAATATAAATATGATGAATATCTATGTAGTTATTTGTTGAGTTCAGTCTCGTAACCAAACAAGAAGAGAGTTATATCAGTAAAGATTTATTTTCCTTGAAGTAATGATGTATCTCACTTCACCTAAAGCTCAGATTTCCTGTTTTCCCAGTGGTACTTAAAGGCACCATTGAAGGATCAGATTTGTGAATTTACAGAAAAATCACAATAAAATCACAGTTTGTGACCCACATAAATCCTTGTAGTCATTTATAAATGTCATGATTCTCGTGTGGATCGTGAAACACACATTTGTGAACATTTAGAGACAAATTCACTCCATAAATCCACAGTAAAGCTCCTTTAAGGGGAGTAAAAGAGGCAGGAAATAACATCTGACTCAACTCAGGAGGTTTTTATACTGTTGGAGACGAAGAGACCGAAGGAAACCAAGTCTAGAATGAAAGCAGCTCTGTTCTTTTTATTTTCATCACACATAAACATCTTGAGACTTGTCTTCTTCATTAACACCATGTAGCCACATAATCTCACTGAGGAATGAAGAAATCAAAAACCAGCTGGACTTTTATTTTTCTGTGGTTAAATGGATCAAGTTTATATTTGATTTCATTAAATTGAACAAATTCATACTCGACATGAAGAGGTTCAAGTAGAAATGTTGAAGGTGTTAATGAAGTGTTGGATGTAAGAATGATTTTATGAAGGAATGAAAGGAAAAAGTGTTATATTTATATATTTATGTAGATAATTCTGAGGGGCGATGAAATCGTGACTTTACTGTTTTTTCTATTTTCACAGTTAGAAGAGAGAGAGAATAATGTCTTTTCTAACTGTGAAATAAAAACTACACCTTCCATGAAGTGGTTTAACAGTGAACATGTCAACTTCTGTTATTCTATGACTATAATGCTCTGATAACTATATATTAATTTTATAGAGTATTGTTATAATGTGAGTTACTCTGAATCAGATGTTAAATCAAATGTAAAATACTTCCATCTCCTGTTTTATAGGATTTTCTATTTATTGTGACATAATCACATTGGAGTAATTATTATGATGATAATCAGAGGAACCAGAGAGTTAATACATTTTATATTAGTTTACTTTAAACAGTAATTTCTTAAGACCCCGCCCCTTCAGGTTTTCATGAATAGTGAAATAAACTAGTGACGTCATTTCTGACAGTGTTCTGTTCTCATTTATAAGAAGAGATCAGGAAGTTGGTTGATGTCAGACTGAGACAGAGAGAAAAAAACACGATAAAAAGTTGAATAAAACTCAGTTTAGGGTGAGAACAGGATCAGCTTTACATTCAACATGTTGCTGCTGGTGTTTGTAGTTCTTCTGGGGACAGTAGTGACGGTAAACAGCGGTAAGTCACTGTTTTATGAACCTTTGATTAAAGTCGAGTTACAAACGAAACTAAATCATTTTACCTGTTGAACATTTAAAGTAGTTTTAGGTGAATTAGTTGTTGTAGGTGACTCCTTTGTTGAGTTTTAGTCATGTAAACTGGTTCATGTTTAGTGTCGTTTACTGTGATAGAAGTTGATGAAGGTGTTTCTGGGTTTAGTGCTGGAGCCTTTATTCCACTCACACACACGGAGATGGAAATTAAAATACTAAACCTCTGCATGGTTTCACATGGACGATTATTAAAGGACGATGGAAACACAGATGAGGAGAAATGACTTAATTAAATAAATTCTATAGATTGATTCTTTACTTTACCTAACCCTAACCTTCTAGTTCAGTCGCTTTTTAAACATCTTTTCATTTCTATCCATTAGTGAATCAACTGTTGTTAAACATAATGAACACAAGGTGGCAGTATCTCTACTAATAAGGCTCTTTTATGCAGGTCGTTAGATGTTTAAAAAGCAACTGAACTAGTAAAGTTTACAGAAGACGTTTCATCTGAATATCTTCTTCAGTTCTTAGGGACTGAAGGAAGTTAAAGGTTCAAATATTAAACTCTGTGAGTAAAAAAACATCAGAAACTGTGATAAAATGTACAGATAAAAGATAATTAAATCAGAAATTAATTGAATGAATGTCTCATGAATTTATTGACTGGATTTAAACACAGACCACATGTATTTAATTCATGTGTTCATGTTATTTACATCAAGATGAATCTGTTCAATGTTCAAAGTGTAAATGTGACTCTACAAGAAGACTGATGGAGTTCATTATGAGGACGTCAGTGTTATAAACTGATCATATGTGGTGACATTGGTCTGTATCATGCTGCTACGTAGCCTCCCTCCAAACATCACCTCATCTTTTCTGCTTCCAGGTCAACCTGAGGTGGAGATGGATTCAGGTAACATCAATAATGTTGACATGATGTTAACATGTAGAACCAGAGGCTTCAGCACATCAGACATCGTCCTGAACATCAAGAAGAATCACTGTGTTCTGACTAAAGAGGACGGAGTGAAGACTTCAGGAGTTAAACCACAAGGTGAAACCTACTGGAGAAGAGACTATGTGATCATTTTAAAGTCTGAAGTGTCTAATTACAGCTGTGAAGTCGTTCATGCTGCATCCAGGTTTCGTGTTGAGAAGGTTTGGGGTAAGAAAGTTTTTCTAGTTTTCATCATTTGTCGTAGTTTTCTTGTCTTTTCTAATGTAGTTCTCTACATGTAGTTTGTCCATCAGATTAATAGTTTTCTGGTCTGAAAATCCATTTTGTGAAGTTGTTTAAAGGTTTTCTCAGTGAATAAGTGAGTGAAGTGGAGTCATTGATGGATCAAGAACTGACTCCTGATGGACTCCATGAGGTTTTATCTCCTAGAGACAGAAGAGTCTAATCTCTCAGTCTCAGTCCATCCCTCATCAACACATTCAAACTATACATGTTAATAAAGTCACAACTGAGGAGATTTTCACTCTGAGACAAGGACCATAGTTGAGATTTCTTTGAATCTTGTCATTTATTTTCATGTTGGTATTGTTGTAGTTCCAGCTGTGACTTTAACAGAAAGATTTGATGAGACAGATTCTAAGAGCTGATCTCCAGACCTATGAGAATGACATCAATGTAGTAGAAAGTTGAAATGATCACATGTGTTTCATTTCTCTAAAGCTTCAGATTGTTTCAAAAACTCAGTTTGTCTCCAGGAGATTATTACGTCTAAAACATTTGACTCTGTTGAAGATGAAGATGATTTAACATCCACATTATTTCAGGAACAGATCAGGATTGTGTTGAAAGACTGAACATGAAAATAATGTGAATGTTTCTGTGTTTTAGATCCTGACTCTGATGAAGGAGGAAGGATCATTTCATCTACGTTCATAGACACAAGTAAGACATGAGAATATATTTAACTATTTCCATCAAGTGTCAGGAAACGTAGATCAAACATTAAGTTAAATATCTACAGACTGTAGGAAACCAACAAGTAGTTCATCACTTAAACAGGTTCTGACATTAATGTGGTGTAGAGGGAACAACATGTCAGATTACAGGGACATAACACCTCCTACTATAGAAAATACAAGTCACTTAGCATTAGCATTAGCAGCTACCTGTATCCCTGCACCACTGAAGAGCAGGAACACTTTACATTAAATCCCAAATGTAATGAAATTTATTCATTGACATGAGATGATTTGAATCATAAAATAGATTTTTATTCTCCACCTTCATTTCTATTGTCACCAGTATCTGTAGATTCAGTTCATTATGAGGATGTCAGTGTTATAAACTGATCATATGTGGTGACATTGGTCTGTATCATGCTGCTACGTAGCCTCCCTCCAAACATCACCTCATCTTTTCTGCTTCCAGATAAACCTGATGTGGAGATGTTTGCAGAGAACTCTGAAGTTCAGACCAACGTCATTGTGACGTGTCTGGTCTCAGGCTTCTACCCAAACAACATCATCCTGAATATGAAGAGGAACGGCCGTATTCTAACCAGAGAGGACGGAGTGAAGAGTTCAAGAGTTTGTTCAAATGAAGACGACACCTTCCAGAGAAGAGACTCTGTGGAGATTAAAAGATCAGACAATTCTAATTACAGCTGTGAAGTCATTCATGCTGCATCTGGTTCACATGTGGAGAAGGTTTGGGGTAAGAAAGTTTTTTATTTTAATTAGAATATTTTTCTCTGGTTGTTTATTGTTAAAATTCATCTCGAACATAAAGGAATGAAATACAGAACAATTTCATGTTAAACACAAATAAAAAGTTTAATCTTAATCCAAAAATAAATTGTTTGTTTGAAACAAGAAAACGGAGCGAGGAGGAGATAAATCCTCCACCCTCTGACAGGTCATTGGCAGAGAATATCCAGGCAGGTTATAGTGTTGAAAGTAACTAAGTGAAACTGTTATTTATTACTTTACCAACTCCAAAAGTATAAATTATGCTAATACCTTGGTGAAATACATTTATCCCACTGAAATGTGTTATTTAAATGAACACATTTACTGGAATTTAAACACGTGTATTAAATATAATATGACTCAGAATTTATTGAATATTATTGCCCTATAGTTTCTCAACAGTACTTGTTTTAATTTGTTTACTGGTTTCTGTGCACGTTTTATTTAAGATGTTTCTGAAAAACATTTGATAATAAAGCTTTTTGTATTTAATTGTAAACTTTGTCCTAATTCTGTCCTGGGTTTTAACTATTTAATAATGATAAAAAAGGGAAACATCACACAAAACACTCACACTTCAATGACGCATCCAGTTCCACCTTATTCAATGAAAAGTATCGGTATCGCTGATACTGGCCTGTATTTAAAATATTCAGTATCACACACCACTACTAAACTTTATTCTATCACATCTTTAACTTTAGTTATTGTCCAACTAACGACCTGCATAAAAGAGCCTTATTATTAGAGATGCTGCCACCTTGTGTTCATTATGTTTAACAACAGTTGATTCACTAATGGATAGAAATGAAAAGATGTTTAAAAAGCGACTGAACTAGTAAAGTTTACAGAAGACGTTTCATCTGAATATCTTCTTCAGTTCTTAGGGACTGAAGGAAGTGAAAGGTTCAAATATTAAACTCTGTGAGTAAAAAAACATCAGAAACTGGGATAAAATGTACAGATAAAAGATAATTAAATCAGAAATTAATTGAATGAATGTCTCATGAATTTATTGACTGGATTTAAACACAGACCACATGTATTTAATTCATGTGTTCATGTTATTTACATCAAGATGAATCTGTTCAATGTTCAAAGTGTAAATGTGACTCTACAAGAAGACTGATGGAGTTCATTATGAGGACGTCAGTGTTATAAACTGATCATATGTGGTGACATTGGTCTGTATCATGCTGCTACGTAGCCTCCCTCCAAACATCACCTCATCTTTTCTGCTTCCAGGTCAACCTGAGGTGGAGCTGAGTATCATCAATAGTGATAATGACAAGATTTTGACGTGTAGAGCCAGAGGCTTCAACACATCAGACATCGTCCTGAACATCAAGAAGAATCACTGTGTTCTGACTAAAGAGGACGGAGTGAAGACTTCAGGAGTTAAACCACAAGGTGAAACCTACTGGAGAAGAGACAACATGACCATTTTAAACTCTGACAAGTCTAATTACAGCTGTGAAGTCGTTCATGCTGCATCCAGGTTTCGTGTTGAGAAGGTTTGGGGTAAGAAAGTTTTTCTAGTTTTCATCATTTGTCGTAGTTTTCTTGTCTTTTCTAATGTAGTTCTCTACATGTAGTTTGTCCATCAGATTAATAGTTTTCTGGTCTGAAAATCCATTTTGTGAAGTTGTTTAAAGGTTTTCTCAGTGAATAAGTGAGTGAAGTGGAGTCATTGATGGATCAAGAACTGACTCCTGATGGACTCCATGAGGTTTTATCTCCTAGAGACAGAAGAGTCTAATCTCTCAGTCTCAGTCCATCCCTCATCAACACATTCAAACTA